>NC_057814.1:178615957-178638601 GCF_018294505.1 Triticum aestivum
GTCGGCGCTCGCCGCCCCCGCCGGCGACCCCCACCTCCGGTGCCCCTCCTCCGCCGCCGGCGCCCTCCTCCGGCCGGGCCCCCGCCGGCTCCTGCCTCGCCGCCATGGGCCGAGCCGAGCTCGAGCTCCCTCAACCTCCCCCAGATCCGATCGCCCGAGCTACAGTACGCGTTGACTTCGTCCCCCCTTTTTTCTTCCAAGTCCTGAAATCTTATCAGTATATGCACTTGTTCCCGATGCCGTAACTTCTTGCATGTAGCTCCGATTCGCGCGTGTAATATGTCAAATTGTTCGTCTCGTGATGCTCTTCATTTTGTTTAATTGCACCATGTTCATTAGAGGTAATATTGATGCCCAAATCTTCATTGGAAGAGGGCTAGTTGCTCTTATTCTCTGGTTCTTAACAGAACTTGGAGATTTGTCATTTTTGTATCATTTATTCTGTGCATCTTTTGTGCATGATCTCTACATGTGTTTTGAGGTATGCCATGCCATCTTTCCAGTGGTATAGTCCATGTATTTTGGTGACCTCTGTGGTCACTAGCACAAGCATGCAAAGTAGGCCCCGTAATATTTCTGATTTCAGGGACTTAGTGATTTCTCTTAAGTCTTTGTCTGCTGTAATTTTATTGCCATGTAAACTTGATGCTACAGAGAGATCCATGCATATTTTGGAGATGTTAAGTAAGGATGTTTTGTAGATATAGTTGTAATTGATCCATTCCTGCCATTGTTTGAAATTTTAGAGTACCATAGCATGACTCAATCTTGCTCTACTTTTGCTATAAAATATTTCTGGCAGATTCGTAACATGACATGCATTTTTGCCAACCTTATTGTAGTTGATCCATACATGTTATGCTATTGTCCTTGCCATGGATAGCTTCATAAACATGCCATCTTGCTATAGGTATGCTTGGTTTGTCATGCATTGCTCTGTAGTGAGTGCATCAAGCTCACAAAGAGGCCTACATATTAATATTTCTGCCATGCTCTGTTTTCTGCCAAGTCTGAAACCTGATAACGAAACTTGCTATGTTTACATGCTTGCCATCATATCTTCTGATCCTTTTTGGCTTATGTTCAGTTAGGGACTTCTGTCATGTGCATTTAGTATAACACTGCCATGCCTTGTTTTGCTATTTTAAGTTCCTGTAGCATGTTGATTCCGTGCTCTGAACATTGCTACCTGATGATGATTTCTGCCATGTCCAGTTTTCACCAAGTCTGTGAACCTGTAATCTTTTGCACTATTGCCATGCTTGTTTGAGCTTGATATGTTGTGAACTAGCTGTAGCTCAGTGTTCATCTTTTGTCAAGCATCTCCTGTAGATTACAGACATGTGCTTTGTTGCTATGTTGGGGTGCTGTAGCATTGTTACTTGTTGCATTTTAAGTGCTATCTTGCTGTTTATCGCAGATTAGCGTCATTCTTGTTTTGCTTGCCATTTGCAAACCGTGCATCCGATTCCGGTGATCTTTATATCGATTTTGACCGAAATCATCTCATCTTTCCAGTGGCATGCTTGGTTTGCCAAATTACTGCCATGTTCATCTTTTTCCTTCCGGAGCACGCATATGCATCGCATATCATATCTTGCATATCATACATGTTTTGCATCATGTTGCTTGCGCATTTCTCGTTGTTGATTGTGGTTCCGTTTGTTTGTGCTCTTGTCTTGGGTAGAGCCGGGAGACGAGTTCGTGAACGAGGAACCTGTCGAGTACTGTTGAGGATATAGACCTGGGAGTCACCCGCCAGGAGGGCCGGGTTACACTAAGGGTCATTGCCAGAAGCCCGGAGCTAAGTTTCAAGATAATGGGCCAGAGATGGGCTGAGACCCGGCGCGGGCTTATTGCCCATAGTTATCATCATTGTTATAGTAGACTTGTAGTGTAAGGCAAGTATTGTTTAGAGTCCGAGCCGGACACTCTTATGAGCCGGCCGGGACTCTAAGGGCCGCTGGGTGCCAACCTCCCTATATAAAGGGACGACCCGGCAACGGTTTAGGGGCGACAACCATCTGATCGAGAGCTGGGCATAGCTGTTTAGCTCCCTGGTTATCGAAACCCTGATTAATACCACCTCAACTGGACGTAGGCTTTTACCTTCACCGTAAGGGGCCGAACCAGTATAAACCCTCGTGTTCCTTGTCCCACTTAACCCCTTCAAGCTTCCCAATTGCGATGGCTCCACGACTAAGTCCTAACCCGAGGACATCTGCCGTGACAATTCCACGACAGTTGGCGCCCACCGTGGGGCTGGCGCACGGTGGATTTGAGTTCTTGAAGGGCAGCTTCGAAGGGCTCAAGGGATACGCTGTGGGCCGGATGACCAAGAGTCGTCGCGGCAAGCTCTATATTGACGATGCGGACTGGGGCCCCGACGCTGGCTCAGTGGAGTACGGGTACCGGGTCCCCTTCGGTGGAGTTCATGTCTTCATCGGCAAGATTGGAGAGCCGGGCCCCGAGCCGGATCTCCGCGCCGGTCTCATCGAAACGGCTCAGCGCGCACGACCCGCCCGGGCCCGGCCTGCCTTAAAGCGCGCTTTTGTGGGATGCATCCACGGAGGGCCCTCTGATCCATCTGGGTCTGGGGATGAGGCGGCCGCCGGCTCTGACGGCGAGTCGGCCGCTGATGAGTCAAACTCGTTGTACCAACTTCAAGATGGCAGGCTCATGAGTTATTCCGATGGCAGCAGTATTCCGGACCTTTTTGAGCCGCCAAGTCAGGTTGGAGTTTTTATGGCTGGTGCGCAGCCTGTTCAGAACCCCGCTTCCGGATCGGAAAACCCGGTGCCTTCCCCGGCTCAGGTGCTGATGGATCTCACGGATAAGATGACGGCCCTGTTAACCGCAACGGTCGACCCGGCGGATCAAGTTCAGCATGATGCGGCGGTGGCACAGCTAAAATTGGATCTGATAAAAGCTAAAGAGGACCTTGCAGCGGAAGGGATCAGACTGGCTGCGGAGCGGGCGGCTCTCGATGCCCGGACTCAGCTGATTCAGGCGCAGTCCTTCCAACTCACGATGGATCAGAACGCGGCCAATGAGGTCATGAGAAGGAGGCATCAAAAGGCTCAATCTCGACTCCCGCCGGTTTACGATCTGCGCAACCTCTTCAACACACCGGGTGCAAGGTCTAGTCACCCGCCGGGGGTCGTAGCACCCGGATCTGGACCCCTTATTCAACCACGAGTGATGGGGCCTCCCGAGGGGCCCCCCGCCCCGCCTCAGTATGTGCCAATACCCCCGGGCCATTATAATAACCCGCTGGAGAACATGGTCGCTGCAGCGGCACGGCTGGCGGCTCTGCCCGTTGATGGCGACTCTCTGACGGCTATTGAGACCCGCCGGGTCAGAGAACTCCTCCAGACAGCGCTGGCGCAGCAAGAGGCGTACTCCTACAGCCGGGATAGGATCCATTCAACCCCTCGTCCAGGGCAGAGCCCGAGTTACAGCCGGCACATGGTCTCGGCGACCGGCTCAAGTAATGTCCGACGCCATGACCCGCCCCCTGGTCATGGCCCGGCTCATAATGGAGCCTTCTACGTAGCAGACCAAGCACGCCAGGAGGCGGAGCAGGCGCCTCAAGTGACGGCTTACCAGACCCCCCCGGCTTATCCGACGATGTCCATTGATGCGGGTATCCCTACTAGAACCGGGGGTGTCCCGTGTTTGATGCCAGCTATCCGTAATGAACGTCTACCCAAGGACTTCAAAGGACCTAGGAAGGTGCCTAACTATACAGCAGACTTACAGCCGGCAGCCTGGATCGAGATTTATGAGATGGCTGTGGAATTGCTGGAAGTCAGCGAGGCGGCCATGGCCAAATATTTCACCATGATGTTAGATGGAACTGCCCGCACGTGGTTGAAAGGGTTACCGCCGAACTCCATCGGGTCTTGGGCTGAGCTGAAAGCCCGGTTCATTCAAAACTTCAAAGATACCTGCAGGCAATCTATGTCAATCGTGGATCTGACTAACTGTAAGCAGCAGGAGGGTGAATCCACGACCCATTGGGTTCGCCGGGTCAAGGAGATCATACATTCATCGGATAAGATGGATGCCGGCTCTGCAGTCTTAATGTTGGAACAAAACTGTCGCTTTGTGCCCCTAAAGATGAAACTCGGGCGGCTTAAGCGTGACTGTACTGATATGGGTACACTGATGGCAGCTCTTGTCAAGTACGCCGATTCCGATGGTACCAAGGATCCCCCTTCAGATGATGAAAGGGCAGGGAAGGGAAAGAAGAACGGCAACGGCAAGGGTCCTCAGTTTAGCCCGGGGAACCAAGGAGGAGGCAAGCGCAAGGCCGATGGCAGCCTAGAGTTTGTAGCCAACACCAACTCTCAAGGTAATAACCAGCAACGCAAGGGGAGGCCCCCTCCCCGAGGCGGCGGGTCAGGACCTTCTCTGGAACAGCTGTTGAATGAACCTTGTCCGAGACACGGTTCTAGAGAGAAGTCGGCGACTCATCTGTGGAAGGATTGTGCTATCATGAAGGCCTTTAAAAACTACAATGGTCCGGGTGGCGGCTCAGGTGCCGGCGGCTTTCATGGCCCGGGCGGCGGGTCAAATTCCGGTCCTCAGAACGGTCAAGGGGGCTTTAATCAACAGTCTGGTCAGGGTCATCAACAGCAACAGGGGGGCTATCAGACCAACCCGAAGCAGCTTAGCGGTGGACAGTATCACGTGTTCACCACTAGTTTGTGCAAACGAGACGAGAAGCTTCACAAGAGGGCTGTTAATGCTGTTGAGCCGGCGGTTCCACGCTACTTAGGGTGGTCGGAGCAGCCCATAGTGTGGAGTAGGGAGGATCACCCTCCCCGGGTGGATAACCCGGGCCACCTGGCCTTAGTGGTGGCTCCTCAAGTGGGAGGCTATAAGTTCACAAAGGTACTCATGGATGGAGGCAGCAGCATCAACATCCTCTATTATGAGACTTTCCGTCGTATGGGGCTAGTTGATAAGAACCTCAGCCAGTCAAATACTATCTTCCATGGTGTGGTACCCGGTAAATCGGCTTATCCAGTCGGCAAGATCGAACTGGAAGTGGCCTTCGGTGATGAGAACAACTACAGGGTGGACAAGTTGACCTTTGAGGTGGTCAAGATAAGAAGTCCTTACCATGCCATATTTGGACGGCCGGCTTACGCCAAGTTCATGGCACGGCCGTGTTATGTGTACTTACAACTCAAGATGCCGGGTCACAACGGGACCATTATGGTTCACGGCAGCCGGAAAGTGGCTCTGGAGTGTGAGGAAGGTGACGCGGCTTATGCTGAGTCTGTTTGTGCCACAAAAGAGTTGAAATTTTATAAAGACAATGTTGACCCAACAGATATGACCTCTCTGAAAAAGCCAACCACGGAGAATGAACCAGCAATGAAGTTTAAATCAGCTGATGAGACTAAACTTGTTGATTTTGTTCCAGGTGACTCGTCTCAGCAGTTCAGCATCAGTGCAAATCTGGACCCGAAATAGGAAGGCGCGCTCATCGAGTTCATCCGTGAGAATAGGGACATCTTCGCATGGAAACCTTCTGACATGCCAGGTGTACCTAGAGAACTCGCTGAGCACACTCTCAATGTTGATCCAAAATTTAAGCCGGTCAGACAGTTCCTTCGACGGTTTAACGAAGAGAGGCGGAAGGCTGTTGGTGAAGAAGTGGCCCGGCTTTTGGCGGCCGGGTTCATTGTTGAGGTTTTTCACCCAGAGTGGTTGGCTAACCCGGTGCTTGTACTTAAGAAGAACCGCACCTGGCGGATGTGTGTGGACTACACGGACTTGAACAAGGCGTGTCCGGCTGATCCTTTTGCTCTCCCCCGTATTGATCAGATCATTGATGCTACGGCAGGTTGTGCACGCTTAAGTTTCTTGGATGCCTATTCCGGGTATCATCAGATTAAGATGGCAGTTAAGGACCAGGAGAAGACGGCTTTCATCACTCCCTTTGGAGCCTTCTGCTATGTCTCTATGCCCGTTGGGCTCAAGTGTGCGCAGGCGACTTACCAGCGTTGTGTACAGAATTGTCTCCATAAACAGATCGGGCGCAATGTTCACGCTTACGTGGACGATATTGTGGTTAAGTCCATCAAGGAGGAAACCCTGATAGATGACTTAAGGGAAACCTTCGATAATCTCCGGGTCTACAAGATGATGCTTAACCCGGCCAAATGTGTTTTTGGTGTTCCTGCGGGCAAGCTATTGGGCTTCTTGGTTTCTGACAGAGGAATTGAAGCTAACCCGGAGAAGATCAAAGCTATCACTTCTCTAGCTAAGCCGGCATGTATAAATGATGTTCAGCGTTTGGCAGGTCGCATCGCTGCTTTAAGCCGGTTCATAAGCCGCTTGGGTGAGAAGGCTATGCCCTTATATCAGTTGATGAAGAAAACGGATAACTTTGTCTGGAATGATGCAGCTAATACCGCCTTCGAGGATTTGAAAAAGCAACTGGCAGAGCCCCCCGTCCTTGCTGCTCCGGTTGATAAGGAGCCCTTGCTACTGTATGTGGCGGCAAACACACGAGCCGTCAGTGTGGCTATGGTGGTGGAGCGTAAGGAGACGGGTAAGGAGCATCCGGTTCAGCGGCCGGTTTATTATGCAGTGAGGTGCTTATTGAGTCCAAGCAGCGATACCCGCACTGGCAGAAGCTTGTATATGGTGTGTTCATGGCGAGCCGGAAACTCAAGCATTATTTTCAGGGTCATCCCATCACTGTGGTCAGTTCTGCCCCTCTTGGGGATATTATCCGGAACCGAGAGGCTACAGGGAGAATTGCTAAGTGGGCTATTGAGCTTGGGCCTCATGGCCTCAAATATGTGCCACGCACTGCTGTTAAGTCTCAGGCTTTGGTGGATTTTATTAATGATTGGACAGAGTCGCAAGTGCCTGAGCAGAAGCCGGATAACACCTATTGGACTATTCACTTTGATGGGTCCAGGCAGCTGGAGGGCTCGGGGGCTGGTGTTGTATTGGCTTCCCCTAGGGGTGACAAGTTCCAGTATGTGCTACAATTGATGTTTCCTTGCACTAACAATGCGGCTGAATACGAGGCCTTATTCCACGGTCTTCGGGTGGCTAAGGAGATGAGCTTAAGCCGGGTACGGTGCTTTGGGGACTCAGATTTGGTGGTTCAACAAGTATCAGGCACTTGGGATTCTAAGGATCCCCTCATGGCGGCTTATCGCCGCGAGGTTGATGCCATTGCTGGGCACTTTCAGGGATATCAAGTGGAGCACATTGACCGCAGGAAGAATGAGGCGGCTGATGCTTTAAGCCGGTTCGGCTCTCAGCGAAAGCCGGTGCCGCCTAACACTTTCCTGGATGTCCTATATAACCCTTCGGTTAAGTTGCCTACAGAGGAGGACTTGGCTATCCCTGACCCGGAGGCACGACTGGTGGCGGTTCTTCATGTCATACCAGACTGGACAATGCCGTACTTGGTTTATATAACCCGGGGAGAGTTGCCTGAGGATGAAACTTTGGCCAGGCAAATAATCCGGCGGGTCAAGTCAATGATTGTTATCAACGGCGAGTTGCATCATCGCAGTGTTTCAGGGGTATTTCAGCGTTGTATTTCCCCTGAGGAAGGTCAAGAGATCTTGCGCGAGATCCATGAAGGGGATTGCGGCCATCATGCCGGCTCAAAATCCCTTGTGGCCAAGGCATTCCGTCATGGTTTTTATTGGTTGACGGCTCACGCTGATGCGGAGGACTTGGTCAGTAAGTGTGATGGTTGTCAGAGGTTCTCCCGACGGGCTCATGTGCTGGCTCAGGAATTGAGGATGATCCCGATCACTTGGCCCTTTGCGGTCTGGGGGCTTGATATGGTCGGGCCTTTTAAACGGTCCAAGGATAAGAAGACCCACCTCTTGGTGGCAGTGGACAAATTCACGAAGTGGGTGGAAGCTGAGCCAGTTAGCAAGTGTGATGCAGCCACGGCGGTTCATTTTATGAAAAAGGTGATCTTCCGCTTCGGCTTTCCGCACAGCATCATAACAGACAATGGCACTAATCTGTCCAAAGGCGCTATGGAGGAGTTTTGTCAACGAGAGCATATCCGGCTTGATGTTTCTTCAGTGGCTCATCCCCAGTCCAATGGTCAAGCTGAGAGAGCTAACCAGGAGATTCTGAAGGGCATCAAACCCCGGCTTTTGGTCCCTTTGCAACGGACGCCGGGTTGTTGGGTGGAGGAGTTGCCCTCCGTCTTATGGAGCATCAACACTACTCCTAACAGGTCTACTGGCTTCATGCCTTTCTTCATGGTTTATGGGGCAGAAGCGGTCCTCCCTAGCGACATCCGTCACGATTCACCTCGTGTGGCGGCTTATGTTGAGACGGACAATGAACAGGCGCGCCAAGTTGCTCTGGACTTGTTGGATGAACAGCGTGATGTGGCAGCAGCCCGTTCAGCGATTTACCAACAAGACCTGCGCCGTTATCATAGCCGCCGGGTCAAAACCCGGGTCTTCCAGGAAGGCGACCTTGTGCTCCGGCTCATCCAGGATCAAACAGATGCACACAAATTATCCCCACCTAGGGAAGGGCCCTTTGTGGTCAGTAAGAACTTGCACAACGGGTCATATTACCTCATTGATGTTCGGGAGCGTAAAGATTCGCGTAAATCTGAGGAGGAGACCGTCGGCCGTGGAATATCGCTCAGCTTCGGCCTTATTACACTTGAGCTACCGGCTCTTGTGGTGTACATATTTATCTCAGACATATATATCTTATGATAAGCAATAAAGCAGGACCTCTGTCCTTTTTTCTCCTCCAAATATACGTGTCATACTAATTTGAAAGGAGGATCCGGCTTATGATCGCATTTGAGTCTAGCCGTAAGCAGTAAGATCACTTGGGGGCTTCCTGTTCAAACATGGGTCGTATTCGAACCAAAGAGAACATAGCTGTCGATATCCATTTGATTGGCAAAATGCCGAGCTCATTGGGAGGTTGCCTTTGGTCATATTTGAATCATAGTGTAACCCCTCTGAGAACCAACGTGGATCGTATTCGAATCAGCGTCGTTAAACAATTTTCAGAATCACTTGGGGGCTTCCTGTTCAAACATGGGTCGTATTCGAACCCAAGAGAACATAGCTGTCGGTACCCTCTTGATTGGCATCGCCACACCCATTGGGGGCTATATGATCGTATCCGAATCTTGGCTTAAACCCCTTTCGGGCTGGGTCTCTGGTCGTATTCGAACTGGAAGCCCCTAAGTTCCGATTTATCGCAAAATCTACTCTGATTATGACAACGTGTGCATGGCCGGGTTTCGCTTGACCGGCTTAATTTTGGAGTTATCTTGTTAATTGAACATCCTGGATGTCATCAAGACAAGTCCATTAGAGTTAAGATACCAACCATGCTACCCGGGTCATTTAATCCGGAGGGTGGTAAGCCGTCTTGAGACTTGTGATTTACCTTTCTATGCAGATGCTTGAAGGTACTTTTTTAAAGGTTGAGAAGCAGGAAGGATAATTATGACCCGGAGGAGCATCAAAAGAATGACTTCAAAGGATTTCAGCATTCATTACGTGCACGATGGCACAGCAGAGATAAATTGTTGCACTTATTCTATTACAAAAATCTTTCAAAGTTTCAAGGGTGGAGCGTTGTTTGGTGAGCCGCTAGCCGGTTTATGACGCCTGCTGAGTCGAAGTCCCCGGCTCATCTTCTGCTCCGGCTGATCCCAAGGCTTCGAAGGTCGGCGATTTCCAGTTGATGCCGCTGAGAGCTTCGAACTGAGCTTCTTCGTCAATTAACCCGGCCGGGTCAATCTCGGGGGCGTAGGTGTGTTGGCGAGCCGGAGGAATCATACTAAGAGCTTCATAGCGAGGGGTTGGAATCCTCTGATTCTCCGCGTTGTACCCCGGCTGATACTTGGTTAAGTCGGTGTCGTTCCCGATGATGGTGGCCACCGGGCGTACAGCCTTCACGCATGCCGCGAAATCCTTCTGGTCGAAGGTGGAGCCGTCTTCCTTCAGGCTGGGGTAACCTAGGGCGATGTCTGCCGGGTCTAGCTCCGGCAGGAAAGCTTTGGCCCGGCTCAGCGCGGCAATTGCTCCGGATCTTGCGGAGGCTCGACGTAGCTCTTGGATTCGCTGTGGCAAAACTGCGAGCCGGCGCAGGACTTCAGCCAGATGGGTTGGCACGTCATTGGATAGGGCCACCACAGCTAAGGCGCGCTGTGACCCGGTGTAGAGTTGTTCCACCAGGGTGTACACGGCCTTTAGCTTGGTGACCACGCTCTGGTTGAGGTTGGCACTCCTGGGACCTGTTTAATAAAGGTCAGGTAAGCCGGTGACAAGGGTGAATCGTAACATGTGCAGACTTGATGAAAGCCGGTGAGGCGACTTACCGAAGATAGCAGCCACCATTTGGGAAACCTGGTGCTTTAAACCGGAGAGCTCAGCGGTCTTCTCAGTGAGGGGTTTCTCCGCCTGTTCTGCCCGGGTCACCAGTGCGGCTTTCTCTTCAGCCCAGGCCTTCCACTCAGCGTCGAATTCAGACTTCAATTTCTCCTGAGCGGCGATGCTGGAGACAAACTTGGCATTCGCCTTCCGGGTCTCCATCTCTTGAGTTTTTAACCGGCTCTTGAGACCCGCAAGGTCCGACTCAAATTTCTTGCCAGTAGCCTGTATATATTTCCGGGTTATTAAACAGTCATTATATAAGTCCCAAGCACTTTCCAAGCAAAGACACTTGGCACTTGGGGGCTAATGCATATTGAACGTGTCTGTCTACGTACTGCTGGTTCAATTAAGTAAGCCGGACTCTAAGTCTACAACATATGCCAAGTATAAGTTATAGACTTGGGGGCTAGCATGACAAGGATCACTATGCGGAAAGTAAGAAGACAGCAGAAGGTTACCTCAGACTTTTGTTGGATCTGATTGACCATGGCGATCTCTGCGTCCCGGCTCTTGTGAACCTGGCTGATGTAGCCAGAAACGAGCTCTCCAATGCTCAAATCGGGGTAGCCCGAGAGATCCAGATTCGCCCGGTGGGGTCGCAGCAGCTCCCCCTTCGCGGAGCATTGGGCCAGTGCGGTCGGCCTCCCCGGCTCAACATACTCCGTCCGGGTAATTACCACGTCCGGGTCGTTAGCCGGTGGGGTTGAGCCGGAGGCCTCCGGATTAGCTGACGCTTCGGTCGTTGTCTTGGTGGTCGGGGCAGGGGCTTCAGGCGCCGTATCCATGGGAATGGTGGCCTCGGAGGCGGCTGGCGGATCTTGAGCCGTCGTCTCCGGCTCAGGCAAGTCCGGCACTCCGGCTGACCTGGTCTTCTTTGCTCTTTTCGTGAGCTTTGCCTGGGCACTGAAAAGACAGAAGTGTTAGGCATACAAAGAGTAAATACAGACAGGTAATGTAAGGTGATTGTTATTACCCGGGTGCAGTTTTGAAGGCCGGCAGACTTGACTGCATGGAGTCACCAGAAGAAGGGGAGGTCTCCTGGTAATTGGAGTCAGAAGAATTAAGCGGTTGACGGATAACACCCGCCAACGGATGAAAAGGGTACACGTGAGAAAAGACCTCGGTGCGACGTTTCCTTGTCGCGTCGGGTAACCCGGCGGAGAGGTCGGTGTCCTTGCGGGCCCGGGTGAGACGCCGGCTTTCGTGAACCTGCTGCTTCAAAAGAAATTGAGGGTCTTGATGAGCTAATGGATGAGAAAAGCTTACTTTCCGGGTTACCCTTCGGACTTTCAGCTGTGGCAAAGGCTCCGAGTCGGAGGGGAGTAATGTTACCTCTTCAATCACCGGGATACTGGCGCCGGTGTCATCCTGTCAATAAGCAAAATGATGGTAAAGTGGACAGCAGCAAACAATAAATATGGCAAGAGTTTAAAGGTTTCAGGGTTACCTCTGACTCGGAGCTATCGCTTAATTGCAGCAGCTCCGAAGCAGTGGGTCTGTTTCCCTTTTTGCGAGGGGCGGCCCTCTTGGCGGCTTTCTTCGCCTTCCTGGCCTTCTTGGCCGCCTCATGGTCATACTTGACCCGCCAGAATTTATCATCAGCCTGAGAAATACAGTAATGAGTTCTTAGTAAGATGACAGGTAAAAAAAATGGAAAGGTTAAAGTCAGCGGCTTACCGCTGGGGCTGGATTGGTCTTGCAGAACGGGGCTAGCCCGGTTCTTCCACAGTCTGCCAGGCTCTCGTTTAATAGAGCCTTGGCCTCTTCTTCGGCAACGTCTTCTGGAAGGTCGTTGCGACTGTGCCTCTGCGAGTCATCCTTTCGCCCGGTGTACTCACACATTAAGCCGGGGCGGCGGCTCAATGGGATCACCCGCCATGAGATCCAGACCCGGACCAGGTCTATTCCGTTCAGACCGTTGCCTAGCAGGGCCTTGATCTTATTGATCGTTGGAAGCAGAGGCTGGCGTTCCGCGGCAGTCAGCTTGTCGGATAGCGGATGAGTCGGCTCCAGGCGCGTTGGGCGAAAGCCGGGCAGCGGGCTCTCATCAGCCGGGGACGTGTCTTGGCAGTAGAACCAAGTCATGTTCCAGTCCTTGGGGTGACTTGGCGGTTCTGCGTAAGGAAATAGACAGTCCCTGCGCCGTTGGATGGAGATGCCGCCTAACTCTAGACTTGGACCGTTTGCGCACTCGGTTTGGCGGTTCAAATAAAATAGCTCTCTGAAGAGCAGCAGACTCGGCTCTTCTCCAAGATATACTTCACAAAAAACTTGGAAGTTGCAGATGTTGGATATGGAATTGGGTCCTATATCCTGAGGCCGAAGGTCAAAGAAGTTGAGCACGTCCCGGAAGAATTTTGAGCCGGGCGGTGCGAAGCCCCGGCTCATATGGTCTGCAAAGATCACTACCTCCCCGTCCCTCGGCTGAGGTCTTTCTTCGGACGGGTCAGGGGCACGGTAGGACATCACTTCCTTCTTGGGCAGATATCCGGACTTAACAAAGTTGGCCAGGGTCTCTTCGGTGACGTTGGATTTCATCCAGTTGCAAGTGATGGGAGCCTTGGGAGGCATGGTGACGGTTGGTGGTCTATGAGGAAGAGAAAAGTGTCCGGGTTAATTATAAGCTGGGGATTATCATTCAAACTACAGTGACGGCTTATGAAGGGGACTAATGATATATATTGATATGGTGGGTTATCTAAGCTGTCGGGGCTTTCAGGTTAAGTTGGTCATCTACGGCTTACTGCAGTTAAGTCGGAGGATTTTACAGAGCATGGTTCTCTTTAAACCGGACATGTAAGCTGCCGAGATTCAATGGTTGCGTTTTTACTAAGTGTGGTAAACAGGTTTCACATACTACCGTAATTTTTTTGGGATCAAAATAGTCGGAGCAGAGAAAATTTTCTAGACCTAAAAAACAGAGGCAGGAGAAGTTCTTGAGGTTGAACACAGTTCTTATGCAGTAAAAAGAGGATTTCTTGCAGATGAAATGAGTTCCGAACGTCTACCGCAGTGGTTTTACGCAAGGATAAAGATCAACCGACTACAGTGGTGACGAGGACTGCCGAGTTTCTGGGCAAAGGTGACGATCACGAAGAACGGGAGGAACCCTACCACAGATCTGTTCTAGCAAGGCCGAGAAGACTCACCGGAGTTGAGGAAGAGCGAAGGTCGCCGCCGTTATCTGGTCCGGGTTAGGGTGATGCAGCGGCCGGGTCGATGAAGATCAGGGGCGCGACGGCGGCGGCGGCAGAAGCTCGGGCAGAGGAACGACAGCGCGAGGAAGAAGAAGGAGAGTATGAGAAGAGAGTGCCGGGCCGGCCTATTTATAAGGTAAGTCATAAGTGGGCGCGAGATTCAAGGAGACCACGGCGTGGTTATCTCCCCCTCACGGCGCCTCGATTTTCGCAAAGACAGTAAAAGCAGAGATCCGTTGCGGATCTGGCGGAGTAAAAAAACGGACTTAATGGAGGATGACGTCACGGCGGATTATCCGGAGTCCGGAGAATGACGTCACTCCGGGTTATGGCCTTCACACGAACGGTAAGCCGGAGATTTTTCTGTCGGCAGAGTTGAAGATTGACACGAGCCGGCTCAAGTCAATCTGGGGCCTAATGTTGAGGATATAGACCTGGGAGTCACCCGCCAGGAGGGCCGGGTTACACTAAGGGTCATTGCCAGAAGCCCGGAGCTAAGTTTCAAGATAATGGGCCAGAGATGGGCTGAGACCCGGCGCGGGCTTATTGCCCATAGTTATCATCATTGTTATAGTAGACTTGTAGTGTAAGGCAAGTATTGTTTAGAGTCCGAGCCGGACACTCTTATGAGCCGGCCGGGACTCTAAGGGCCGCTGGGTGCCAACCTCCCTATATAAAGGGACGACCCGGCAGCGGTTTAGGGGCGACAACCATCTGATCGAGAGCCGGGCATAGCTGTTTAGCTCCCTGGTTATCGAAACCCTGATTAATACCACCTCAACTGGACGTAGGCTTTTACCTTCACCGTAAGGGGCCGAACCAGTATAAACCCTCGTGTTCCTTATCCCACTTAACCCCTTCAAGCTTCCCAATTGCGATGGCTCCACGACTAAGTCCTAACCCGAGGACATCTGCCGTGACAATTCCACGACAAGTACGCTTACGAGGATCAAGCTTTCGACAACTCTGAGAATCTTGCAGGCAAGATGACCACCCCTCGAAATCACTTCTATCTTTGCTATGCTAGTTGTTCGTTCTATTGCCATGCTCCGCTACCTATCACTTGCTATATCATGTCTCCCATTTTAGCCATGTCAGCCCTAACCATCCTTTCCTAGCAAACCGTTGTTTGGCTATGTTACCGCTTTTGCTCAGCCCCTCTTATAGCGTTTCTAGTTGCAGGTGAAGTTGGAGTTTGTTCCATGTCGGAACATGGATATGTTGGGATATCACAATATCTCTTATTTTAATTAATGCATCTTTATATTTGGTAAAGGGTGGAAGGCTCGGCCTTATGCCTGGTGTTTTGTTCCACTCTTGCCGCCCTAGTTACTGTTATACCGGGATTATGTTCCTTGAGTTTGCGTTCCTTACGTGGTCGGGTGATTTATGGGACCCCCTTGGCAGTTCACCTTGAATAAAACTCCTCCAGCAAGGCCCAACCTTGGTTTTACCATTTGCGACCTATACCTTTTTCCCCGGGTTTTCTAGAGCCCGAGGGTCATCTTTATTTTAAACCCCCGGGCCAGTGCTCCTCTGAGTATTGGTCCAAACTGTCAGTCGCCGGTGGCCACCAGGGGAACTCTGGGCTGGCCTATCGGAAGCTTGGACAATCCGGTGTGCCCTGAGAACGAGATATGTGCAGCTCCTATCGGGATTTGTCGGCACATTCGGGCGGCTTTGCTGGTCTTGTTTTACCATTGTCGAGATGTCTTGTAAACCGGGATTCCGAGACTGATCGGGTTTTTCCGGGTGAAGGTTTATCCTTCGTTGACCGTGAGAGCTTACGATGGGCTAAGTTGGGACACCCCTACAGGGTAATATCTTTCGAAAGCCGTGCCCGCGGTTATGAGGCAGATGGGAATTTGTTAATGTCCGGTTGTAGATAACTTGTCACTTGACCCAATTAAAATACATCAAATGCGTGCGTAGCCGTGATGGTCTCTTCTCGGCGGAGTCCGGGAAGTGAACACGGCCTGTGTTATGTATGACGTAAGTAGGTGTTCAGGATCACTTCTTGGTCATTGGTAGATGACGTCCGTTCCGTTGCTTCTCTTCTCGCTCTCATATGCGCAAGTTAGCCACCATATATGCTTTTGCCGCCGCAGCTCCACCTCACTACTCCTCCTTGTCCTACAAGCTTAAATAGTTTTGATCTCGCGGGTGTGAGATTGCTGAGTCCCCGTGACTCACAGATACTTCCAAAATAGTTGCAGGTGCCGATGATGCCAGTGCAGACGATGGCGTCGATCTCAAGTGGGAGTTCGACGAGGAACGTGGTCGTTACTATGTGTCTTTTCCTGATGATCAGTAGTGGAGCCCAGTTGGGACGATCGGGGATCTAGCATTTGGGGTTGTCTTATTTTCATCTGGATTTTGACCGTAGCCGGTCTATATGATTGTATTTTTGGATGATGTATGAATGATATTTATGTATTGTGTGAAGTGGCGATTGTAAGCCAACTCTTTATCCCATTCTTGTTCATTACATGGGATTGTGTGAAGATGACCTTTCTTGCGACAAAACCACTATGCGGTTATGCCTCTAAGTCGTTCCTTGACACGTGGGAGATAGAGCCGCATCGTGGGTGTTATAAGTTGGTATCAGAGCCATCCCCGACTTAGGAGCCCCCTGCTTGATCGAATCGCTGGCGTTGTTGAGTCTAGAAGAAAAATGTTTTGAGTCTTAGGATTATATATATCGGAGAGTAGGATTCTTTTTACTCCTCAGTCCCTTCGTCGCTCTGGTGAGGTCTCCTGACGTAGAAGTTTTGACTATTATCTCCTCAAATTTCACAAAAAAAAATTAGGATCACGCGGGTATCTTGGAATCATTCCGATGGATTTGTGACGAGAACATTGTTCTTGGTGCCTCCTGTCATTTAGGGGTTGTGGCAGTGTCCCGGGGAGTTGAGCTCCGAGGTGTTGTCGTCACAATTTTATCGATGCAGTTCTGGAATACCTGAGTTTCCCCGACATCGAAATCTCTTTTATGCAGTTGTTGGTGAGATCACCTCGACGCCACCCAGTACTGGGGCGGGAGTTCGGGAGTATTGCCATAACTTGTATAACGGATGTTTTTCGAAGGTCTAGGTAAACGATTTCCGAAGGTTTCTTGGTTATGTGTTGACGGATGGATACAGCTGGATCTAGGGATTGTTAGTTTGGGTGATATATTTTGTGTCCCCTGTATCCCCTACACCAGATTGCATAACCAGAAAGTTTCGGGAGTTTATAAGTGGGAATTCAAGTAGCCTTAGGATATCTTTCCGACAGATGCATGATATGAGATTGGGGTTCGACGTCTAGTGGTCCGCCTTTCCACGGTTGATTTTACAGTGGTCTCGTTGTGTCTTAAAGAGTCCATGGCTTTGCCGACTCGGGGACGCTTCGTATGTCATGTGCACAGCCTTGTACATGATGGTGCTGTACGATTGAGCCCGTGTGGGCCCCACCACGAAAACTTCGGACGAAATATCTATCATATGTTTGTTCCGGCTTATTCTGCAAGCCAATACTTGTTTTATTTTGTATTGTGGTATTCGAGTTGCTTCGAATTCATATGTTCATTCCATATTCTTTTTCAAGTGGCTTCTCAACTTATGGAAGTGTGATAATTTACTACGGAATTCATTCATTCATCTTCGTTCGAATGTTTATTGTGAAGACTATATGTTGCAATTTCTGTCCGTTGATTCTACTTATCTTTTTATCTATCAAGATGCTAACGGATGTCACCCTCTTCAGGATGGCTCCGCCAATGTGTCAGAATCCGGATCGCAATGAAGGGAGTCAAGCGAACCCTCCGCCACCACCTCCACCTCCGGAGGCATGGCAAGCAATCATGGCAGCCACCAACGCCAATGCTCAGATGATTCTGCAACTCTTGCAAGAACGTTCTCAAGGGCAAGGCAATCAAGGCAATCAAGGTCAAGGCAACAATCAGTTTCACTTTGCCACTCTCAACCAGTTTCTCGCAAATCAGCCCAAGTCTTTCAGCTACTGTGTCGAGGCCACGGATGCCGATGATTGGCTCGTGGACATCAACAAGCATTTTGAATGTTGCAATGTCAGGCCTGAGGACTTTGTCAAGTTCGCTTCTTCCCAGCTCAAGGACCAAGCTGCTGATTGGTATCAACAATACAAAGATTCCAGAGGAGGTCGTGTGATCACTTGGACTGACTTCTGTCGGGACTTCAAAGCGCACCACATTCCACAAAGTGTTGTTGAGACCAAGCGTGAGGAGTTCCGCAATCTCAAGCAAGGAAACATGTTTGTGTATCAATACAACATTCAGTTTCAGAAACTTGCTCGCTTCGCTAAACAAGACGTTCCTGATGAGAAGAGCATGATCTATCACTTCAGAGGTGGCCTTAAAGAGGATCTGCAGTTAGCTCTCGTTCTTGTTGAGCCTACTCAGTTTGATCAATTCTACAATATGGCACTGAAGCAAGAGTCTGCTCAGCTCAAGTGTGAGGCTTCTAAGAAAAGAGTCAGAGACGCAGTTCAGTCTTCTTCTTCCTCACTTCTGACAGCTAAGCAACAGAAGTTCCGGTTGCCTCCTCCTCCTCCGTTTCGTCAGCCTTATCAGCAGAAGAACAAAGGTGGCCATGGTTCTTCAAACTCTTCAAACTATGGCTATCAGAACAAGCCTCAGAATCAAGCTCCAAAGTCCAATGCTCCTTATCACCGTCCACTCTCAGAGGTGACTTGCAACAAATGTCAGCAGAAAGGTCACTATGCTAACAAGTGCTTCAACCAGAGGCGTCTTCCTCCTCCTCCTCCTGTCAGATCTTCCAGCAATGCAGTGGTCAAGCATAATCCAAAGTTTGCAAAGGTGAACATGATGAATGCAGCTCAAGCAGAGGAATCTACTGATGTGATAATGGGTAATCTTCCTGTTAATGATATTCCTGCAAAAGTTCTTTTTGATACTGGTGCATCGCTTTCTTTCATATCAAGACCTTTTGCATCCAAGCATGAATTGCATTTCCAAGGATTGCCTAGGCCGTTAGCAGTTGTCTCTCCGAGCAAATGCATGAATGCAAGTTCCATGGTTCCGAATGTTACCATCAAGATGGGCGACTACAAATTTCAGTCTTCTCCAATTGTTCTTGGTGACTCGGATATTGATCTTATTCTCGGGATGGACTGGCTTTCTAAGCACAAAGCTCAACTTGATTGTGCTGCCAGGGAAATTCAATTGACACACTCGTCTAAGGATGTGATTGTTTTTGCCGCTCGTGATGAAACCATTCGGTTTTTCTCTCTCAATGAGAAGGGCGAATTGGATGCCATCTCTCAAATTCCAGTCGTTTGCGAGTATCAAGATGTCTTTCCAGAAGAGCTTCCGGGTATGCCTCCTCATCGGCCAGTTGAGTTCGTTATCGAACTAGAGCCTGGTACTGAACCCGTTTGCAAGCGTCCATACAAGCTTGGACCTAACGAGCTGAAGGAATTGAAGAAACAGCTCGATGAACAAGAACGTCTGGGTTTGATCAGACCGAGTTCCTCTCCATGGGGTTGTGGTGTTCTTTTTGTCAAGAAGAAGGATGGCACGGACCGACTTTGTGTCGACTACCGTCCATTGAACAAGAAGACAATCAAGAACAAGTATCCACTTCCCAACATCAATGAGCTATTTGAGCAACTCAAAGGCGCTAAAGTATTCTCGAAGCTTGACCTTCGTATGGGTTATCATCAGATTCGCATTCGTGAAGAAGATATTCCCAAGACAGCATTCAGAACAAGCTTTGGTTCTTATGAATATACTGCCGTGTCTTTCGGCCTTGTCAATGCTCCTCCGGTGTTCTCTCGGATGATGAATTTCATCTTCAACCCCTATACCAATGAATTTGTTCTGGTGTATCTCGATGATATCTTGGTCTTCTCCAAGAATAAGCAGGATCATGCCAAACATTTGCGATTGGTGCTCGACAAGCTCAGAGAGTATCAATTCTATGCGAAGTTCTCCAAATGTGAGTTTTGGCTCGATGAAGTTCTTTTCCTTGGTCACATCATCTCTGCCAAAGGCATCGCTGTTAACCCCGAGAAGGTGTCCGCAGTTCTGGATTGGGAACCTCCTCAAAATGTCAAGCAGCTCCGCAGTTTTCTGGGTCTTGCAAGCTATTGCCGAAGATTCGTTGAGAATTTCTCCAAGATTGCAAAGCCTCTTTCCAACCTCCTACAGAAGCATGTGAAGTATGTCTGGTCTCCTGAGTGTGACGTTGCTTTCAACACTCTCAAACAGAAACTAGTCATAGCTCCTGTCTTGACTCCTCCTGATGAATCCAAGCCGTATGAAGTTTTCTGTGATGCTTCTCTCCAAGGTCTCAGTGCTGTGTTAATGCAAGAGAAGAAAGTTGTGGCCTATACCTCTCGGCAGTTGAAGCCCAACGAGAAGAACTACCCCACTCACGATCTTGAGTTGGCGGCAGTTGTCCATGCATTGATTACGTGGAGACATCTCTTGTTGGAAAGACAAGTGGACATTTTCACTGATCACAAGAGTCTCAAGTATATCTTCACTCAGCCCAACCTCAACCTCAGGCAGACTCGATGGGTCGAAATGATTCAAGAGTACAATCCGAGTATTGAATATACTCCAGGCAAGGCTAATGTCATTGCAGATGCTTTAAGCAGGAAGGCTTATTGCAACAGCCTAATACTTAAGCCTTTCCAACCGGATCTTTGTGAAGCTTTCCGCAAGCTGAATCTCCAACTTGTTCCTCAAGGCTTTCTTGCCAACCTCATTGTATCTCCTACTTTGGAAGATCAAATTCGTGAGGCACAACTCCTTGATGCCATGGTGAAGAAGGTGAAACGTGGTATCGACAAGGGTCTTTCCAAATACAAGTGCTATCGCATTGATGACAGAGACACTTTGTTCTTCGAGGACCGGATTGTGGTTCCGAAAGGTGATCTAAGGAAAGTCATAATGAACGAAGTGCACAATTCTCTCCTGTCCATTCATCCTGGAAGTACGAGGATGTATCATGACCTCAAGCAGTCGTATTGGTGGACTCGAATGAAGCGAGAAATTGCTCAATTTGTGAACGAATGTGATGTCTGCCGAAGAGTGAAAGCAGAACACCAACGACCAGCTGGTCTCCTCCAACCTCTTGCTATCCCAGAATGGAAGTTTGATCATATTGAAATGGACTTCGTGACTGGTTTTCCCAAGTCCAAGCGCGGAAATGACGCTATCTTCGTTGTCATTGACAAGCTTTCTAAAGTGGCTCATTTCCTTCCAATCAAAGAATCCATCACAGCAGCTCAGCTGGCAGAGCTTTACACCTCCAGAATTGTCTCCTTGCACGGCACTCCACAATTGATTTCTTCAGATCGTGGAAGCATCTTCACCTCTAAGTTCTGGGACTCCTTCCAGAAGGCCATGGGCACAAACATTCGCTTCAGCACAGCTTTCCACCCTCAAACTAGTGGCCAAGTCGAGCGAGTCAATCAAATTCTTGAAGATATGCTCAGGGCTTATGTCATTTCCTTTGGCATGAAATGGGAAGATTGTCTTCCATATGCTGAATTCTCCTACAACAACAGCTTCCAAGCGAGTTCGGGCAAGGCCCCATTCGAGATTCTCTATGGCAGAAAGTGTCGTACTCCTCTCAATTGGTCAGAGACTGGTGAATGCCAACTTCTTGGTAATGACTTAATCACTGAAGCTGAAGAAATGTGTAAAGTCATCCGTGATAATATCAAAGCCGCGCAATCGCGTCAGAAGAGCTACTATCACAGTAAGCACCGTGATTTGGCTTTCGAGATCGGAGACCATGTCTACCTCCGCGTCTCTCCAATGAAAGGCACTCGTCGCTTCGGTATCAAAGGGAAGCTTGCCCCTAGATACGTGGGTCCTTTCAAGATCATTGGCAAAAGAGGCGACCTCGCCTATCAACTTGAGCTTCCTTCCAACTTCGCGAACGTGCACGATGTGTTCCACGTGTCACAGCTCTGCAAGTGCTTCAAGACGCCTGAGCGCACTATCAACTTCGAAGAGATTAACCTCCAAGAAGACTTGTCTTATCATGAGCACCCAGTTGCTATTCTTGAAGAAACTGAGCGCAAGACTCGCAACAAGTCTATCAAATTCCTGAAAGTGAAGTGGTCGCACCATCCCGACCGGGAAGCCACATGGGAACGCGAGGACCATCTCCGTTCCGAATATCCGGAGTTCTTCCAGCCTTAGATCCCGGGACGAGATCCTCTCGTAGTGGTGGAGTGTTGTAACACCCCGCATGTAACTTGCCATATTTGTAACTCCGACTCTTGCCATTTCCGGCTATGTGTTATGATTTTCCCTCCGTTGTCAGGTTTTGTTTTTCGTTTTGTATTTTTTCATGTCATGCTTTTTCATATCATGTCATCATGTGCATTGCATTCGCATACGTGTTCGTCTCATGCATTCGAGCATTTTCCCCGTTGTCCGTTTTCCAATCCGGCGCTCCTATCTCCTCCGGTGCACCCCTCTTGTTTTCTTTCGTGTGCGTGTGTCAAACTTTCTCGAAATGGACTGAGGCTTGTCAAGTGGTCTTATTATACCACCCGGAGACTACCGGTCAAGTTTCGTTCCATTCGGAGGTCGTTTGGTACTCCAACGGTTAACCGGGCATCCGCAAAGTCCATTTGAGTATCCAGCAAAAACCCCATCTAAAACCAGCCCAAAACCCACCAAACTCTCTTCCATGCTCTAGGTCGTTCGATCACGATCGTGTGGGCGAAAACCGCACCTCATTTGGAGTCTCCTAGCTCCCTCTACCTAGTTATATGTGGGCATCCCGAAAAACGAAACTGCAGTCGAAACCCTAAATTTTTCCCTCCGCGCCGCCGGACGCGTCCGCCGTCGGCCGGACACGTCCGCAGCCGCAACCGACGAATCGCGGCGCGCCACGTCGCCGCGGGGTCCTCCCGCCGCCGCCGGCCCGCAGGCCCATCGCCGGCCCCCGCGGCCCGCGCCTGCCCCGCCGCCACCGTCCGTCGCCTCCCGCGGCTCGCCCGCCGCCGCCACTGGC
>NC_057814.1:178638971-178652521 GCF_018294505.1 Triticum aestivum
CGACCCCCACCTCCGGCGCCCCTCCTCCGCCGCCGGCGCCCTCCTCCGGCCGGGCCCCCGCCGGCTCCTGCCTCGCCGCCATCGGCCGAGCCGAGCTCGAGCTCCCTCGACCTCCCCCAGATCCCATCGCCCGAGCTACAGTACGCGTTCACTTCGTCCCCCCTTTTTTCTTCCAAGTCCTGGAATCTTATCAGTATATGCACTTGTTCCCGATGCCGTAACTTCTTGCATGTAGCTCCGATTCGCGCGTGTAATATGTCAAATTGTTCGTCTCGTGATGCTCTTCATTTTGTTCAATTGCACCATGTTAATTAGAGGTAATATTGATACCCAAATCTTCATTGGAAGAGGGCTAGTTGCTGTTATTCTCTGGTTCTTAACAGAACTTGGAGATTTGTCATTTTTGTATCATTTATTCTGTGCATCTTTTGAGCATGAGCTCTACATGTGTTTTGAGGTATGCCATGCCATCTTTCCAGTGGTATAGTCCATGTATTTTTGTGACTTCTGTGGTGACTAGCACAAGCATGCAAAGTAGGCCCCGTAATATTTCTGATTTCAGGGACTGTGATTTCTGTCTGTCTGCTGTAATTTTGTTGCCATGTAAACTTGATGCTACAGAGAGATCCATGCATATTTTGGAGATGTTCAGTAAGGATGTTTTGTAGCTATAGTTGTAATTCATCCATTCCTGCAATTTTTTGAAATTTTAGAGTATCATAGCATGACTCAATCTTGCTCTACTTTTGCTATAAAATATTTCTGGCGGATTCGTAACATGACATGCATTTTTGCCATGCTTATTGTAGTTGATCCATACATGTTATCCTATTGTCCTTGCCATGGATAGCTTCATAAACATGCCATCTTGCTATAGGTATGCTTGGTTTGTCATGCATTGCTCTGTAGTGAGTGCATCAATCTCACAAATAGGCCTACATATTAATATTTCTGCCATGCTCTGTTTTCTGCTAAGTCTGAAACCTGATAACGAAACTTGCTATGTTTACAAGCTTGCCATCATATCTTCTGATCCTTTTTGGCTTATGGTCAGTAAGGGACTTTTGTCATGTGCATTTAGTAGAACACTTCCATGCCTTGTTTTGCTATGTTAAGTTCCTGTAGCATGTTGGTTCCGTGCTCTGAACATTGCTACCTGATGATTATTTCTGCCATGTCCAGTTTTCACTACGTCTGTGAACCTGTAATCTTTTGCACTTTTGCCATGCTTGTTTGAGCTTGATATGTTGTGAACCAGCCATAGCTCAGTGTTCATATTTTGTCAAGCATCTCCTGTAGATTACAGGCATGTGCTTTGTTGCTATGTTGGGGTGCTGTAGCATTGTTACTTGTTGCATTTTAAGTGCTATCTTGCTGTTTATCGCAGATTAGTGTCATTCTTGTTTTGCTTGCCATTTGCAAACCGTGCATCCGATTCCGGTGATCTTTATATCGATTTCGACCGAAATCATCTCATCTTTCCGGTGGCATGCTTGGTTTGCCAAGTTACTGCCATGTTCATCTTTTTCCTTCCGGAGCACGCATATGCATCACATATCATATCTTGCATATCATACATGTTTTGCATCATGTTGCTTGCGCATTTCTCGTTGTTGATTGTGGTTCCGTTTGTTTGTGCTCTTGTCTTGGGTAGAGCCGGGAGACGAGTTCGTGAACGAGGAACCTGTCGAGTACGCTTACGAGGATCAAGCTTTCGACAACTCTGAGAATCTTGCAGGCAAGATGACCACCCCTCGAAATCACTTCTATCTTTGCTATGCTAGTTATTCGTTCTATTGCCATGCTCCGCTACCTATCACTTGCTATATCATGTCTCCCATTTTAGCCATGTCAGCCCTAACCATCCTTTCCTAGCAAACCGTTGTTTGGCTATGTTACCGCTTTTGCTCAGCCCCTCTTATAGCGTTGCTAGTTGCAGGTGAAGTTGAAGTTTGTTCCATGTCGGAACATGGATATGTTGGGATATCACAATATCTCTTATTTTAATTAATGCATCTTTATATTTGGTAAAGGGTGGAAGGCTCGGCCTTATGCCTGGTGTTTTGTTCCACTCTTGCCGCCCTAGTTACTGTTATACTGGGATTATGTTCCTTGAGTTTGCGTTCCTTACGCGGTCGGGTGATTTATGGGACCCACTTGACAGTTTGCCTTGAATAAAACTCCTCCAGCAAGGCCCAACCTTGGTTTTACCATTTGCGACCTATACCTTTTTCCCCCGGGTTTTCTAGAGCCCGAGGGTCATCTTTATTTTAAACCCCCGGGCCAGTGCTCCTCTGAGTATTGGTCCAAACTGTCAGTCGCTGGTGGCCACCAGGGGAAACTCTGGGCTGGCCTATCGGAAGCTTGGACAATCCGGTGTGCCCTGAGAACGAGATATGTGCAGCTCCTATCGGGATTTGTCGGCACATTCGGGCGGCTTTGCTGGTCTTGTTTTACCATTGTCGAGATGTCTTGTAAACCGGTATTCCGAGACTGATCGGGTTTTTCCGGGTGAAGGTTTATCCTTCGTTGACTGTGAGAGCTTATGATGGGCTAAGTTGGGACACCCCTGCAGGGTAATATCTTTCGAAAGCCGTGCCCGCGGTTATGAGGCAGATGGGAATTTGTTAATGTCCGGTTGTAGATAACTTGTCACTTGACCCAATTAAAATACATCAAATGCGTGCGTAGCCGTGATGGTCTCTTCTCGGCGGAGTCCGGGAAGTGAACACGGTCTGTGTTATGTATGAAGTAAGTAGGTGTTCAGGATCACTTCTTGGTCATTGCTAGATGACGTCCGTTCCGTTGCTTCTCTTCTCGCTCTCATATGCGCAAGTTAGCCACCATATATGCTTTTGCCGCCGCAGCTCCACCTCACTACTCCTCCTTGTCCTACAAGCTTAAATAGTCTTGATCTCGTGGGTGTGAGATTGCTTAGTCCCCGTGACTCACAGATACTTCCAAAACAGTTGCAGGTGCCGACGATGCCAGTGTAGACGATGGCGTCGATCTCAAGTGGGAGTTCGACGAGGAACGTGGTCGTTACTATGTGTCTTTTCCTGATGATCAGTAGTGGAGCCCAGTTGGGACGATCGGGGATCTAGCATTTGGGGTTGTCTTATTTTCATCTGGATTTTGACCGTAGCCGGTCTATATGATTTTATTTTTGGATGATGTATGAATGATATTTACGTATTGTGTGAAGTGGCGATTGTAAGCCAACTCTTTATCCCATTCTTGTTCATTACATGGGATTGTGTGAAGATGACCCTTCTTGCGACAAAACCACTATGCGGTTATGCCTCTAAGTCGTGCCTCGACACGTGGGAGATATAGCCGCATCGTGGGTGTTATAGGTTATTCATTTAAGGAGAATAATGGTTACTCTGTTTATTTGAATAATACCTTCAATGGTCTTGCACCTAAAATGAATCTCGATCGCAGTGATACACATGTTCGTGCCAAAATATATAAAATAGTAATGATAGTACCACATACTTGTGGCACTGCCATTTGAGTCATATTGGTATAGAACGCATGAAGAAGCTCCATGTAGATGGATCTTTGGACTCACTCGTTTTTGAAAAGATTGAGACATGCAAACCATGTCTATTGGTATATATGCATGAAGAAACTCCATGCAGATGGATCGTTTGGACTCACTTGATTTTGAATCACTTGAGACATGCAAATCATACCACATGGGCAAGATGACCGAAAGGCCTCTTTTTCAGTAAGATGGAATAAGAGAGCAACTTGTTGGAAGTAATACATTTTCATGTATGCAGTCCAATGAGTGCTGAGGCATGTAGTGGATATCGTTATGTTCTTACTTCACAGATGATTTGAGTAGATGCTGAGTGTATTTACTTGATGAAACACAAATCTAAATTATTGAAAGGTTCAAGTAATTTCAGAGTGAAGTTGAAGATCGTCGTGACAAGAGGATAAAATGTCTATGATATGATCATAGAGATATCTGAGTTACGAGTTTTGCACACAATTAAGACATTGTGGAAAGTGTTTCAGAATTAATACCGCCTGGAACACCACAGTGTGATGGTGTGTCCGAACATCATAACTGCACCCTATTGGATATGGTGCATACCATGATGTCTCTTATCGAATTGCCACTATCGTTTATGGGTTAGGCATTAGAGACAACCGCATTCACTTTAAATAGGGCACCACGCAATTCCGTTGAGACGACACCGTTTAGAGAAACCTAAGTTGTCATTTCTTAAAGGTTTGGGGCTGCGATGCTTCTGTGAAAAAGTTTCAGGCCGATAAGCTCGAACCCAAAGCGGATAAATGCATCTTCATAGAATACCCAAAACAGTTGGGTATACCTCCTATTTCAGACTTGGAAGCAAAAGTAATTGCTTCTAGAAACGAGTCCTTTCTCGAGGAAAAGTTTTCTCGAAAGAATTGAGTGGGAGGATGGTGGAGATTTGATAAGGTTATTGAACCGTCACTTCAACTAGTGTGTAGCAGGGCACGGGAAGTTGTTCCTGTGGCACCTACACCAATTGAAGTGGAAGCTTATGATAGTGATCATGAAACTTCGGATCAAGTCACTACCAAACCTCGTAGGACGACGAGGATGCGTGCTACTTCAGAGTGTTACGTGATCCTGTCTTAGATATCATGTTGTTAGACAATACTGAACCTACGAGCTATGGAGAAGCGATGGTGGGCCCATATTCCGACAAATGGTTAGAAGCCATGAAATCCGAGATAGGATCCATGTATCAGAACAAAGCATGGACTTTGGTGAACTTGCCCGATGATCGGCAAGCCATTGAGATAACTGGATCTTTAAGAAGAAGACGGACATGGACGGTAATGTTACCGTCTATGAAGCTCGACTTGTGGCAAAGAGTATTTTCACAAGTTCAAGGAGTTGACTACGATGAGATTTTCTCATCCGTAGCGATGCTTAAGTCCGTCGGAATCATGTTAGCATTAGCTGCATTTATGAAATCTAGCAGATGGATGTCAAAAACAAGTTTCCTTACCAGTTTTCGTAAGGAAAGGTTGTATGTGATACAATCAGAAAGGTTTTGTCGATCCTAAGGATGCTAAAAAGGTATGCTAGCTCCAGCGATCCTTCCATGGACTAGAGCAAGCATCTCGGAGTCAGAATATACGCTTTGATGGAGTGATCAAAGTTTTTGGGTTTATACAAAGTTTGTTAGAAACTTGTATTTACAATAAAGTGAGTGGGAGCGCTACAACATTTCTGATAAGTATATGTGAATGACATATTGTTGATCCGAAATGATGTAAAATTTCTGGAAAGCATAAAGGGTTGTTTGAAAGGAGTTTTTCAAAGGAAGACCTGGATAAAGCTGCTTACATATTGGGCATCAAGATCTATAGAGATAGATCAAGACGCCTGATGATACTTTCAAAGAACGCACACCTTGACATGATTTTGAAAGAGTTCAAAATAGATCAGCAAAGAAGGAGTTCTTGGCTGTGTTACAAGGTGTGAGTATTGAGTAAGACTCAAGACCTGACCACAGCAGAAGAGAGAGAAAGGACGAAGGTCGTCCCCTATGCTTTAGACGTAGGCTCTACAGTATGCTATGCTGTGTACCGCACATGAAGTGTGCCTTGCCATGAGTTGGTCAAGGGGTACAATAGTGATCCGGGAATGGATCACATGACAGCGGTCGAACTTATCCTTAGTATATAGTGGACTAAGGAATTTTCTCGATTATGGAGGTGAAAAGGAGTTCGTCGTAAAGGGTTACGTCAATGCTAACTTTGACACTAATCCGGATGACTCTGAGTAGTAAACCGGATTCGTATAGTAGAGCAGTTATTTGAAATGGCTCCAAGTAGCGCGTGGTAGCATCCACAAGATGACATAGATATTCGTAAAGCACACACGGATCTGAAAGGTTCAGACCAGTTGACTAATAACCTCTCTCACAAGCATAACATGATCAAACCAGAACTCATTGAGTGGTAATCACATAGTAATGTGAACTAGATTGTTGACTCTAGTAAACTCTTTGGATGTTGGTCACATGGTGATGTGACCTGTGAGTGTTAATCACATGGTGATGTGAACTAGATTATTGCCTCTAGTGCAAGTGGGAGACTGTTGGAAATATGCTCTAGAGGCAATAATAAATTGGTTATTATTATATTTCCTTGTTCATGATAATCGTTTATTATCCATGCTAGAATTGTATTGATAGGAAACTCAGATACATGTGTGGATACATAGTCAACACCATGTCCCTAGTAAGCCTCTAGTTGACTGGCTCGTTGATCAATAGATGGTTATGGTTTCCTGACCATGGACATTGGATGTCATTGATAACGGGATCACATCATTAGGAGAATAATGTGATGGACAAGACCCAATCCTAAGCCTAGCACAAGATCGTGTAGTTCGTTTGCTAAGAGCTTTTCTAATGTCAAGTATCATTTCCTTAGACCATGAGATTGTGCAACTCCCGGATACCGTAGGAATGCTTTGGGTGTACCAAACGTCACAATGTAACTGGGTGGCTATAAAGGTGCACTACAGGTATCTCTGAAAGTGTCTGTTGGGTTGGCACGAATCGAGACTGGGATTTGTCGCTCCGTGTAAACGGAGAGGTATCTCTGGGCCCACTCGATACGACATCATCATAATGTGCACAATGTGACCAAGGAGTTGATCACGGGATGATGTGTTACGGAACGAGTAAAGAGACTTGCCGGTAACGAGATTGAACAAGGTATCGGGATACCTACGATCGAATCTCGGGCAAGTACTATGCCGCTTGACAAAGGGAATTGTATACGAGATTGATTGAATCCTCGACATCGTGGTTCATCCGATGAGATCATCGAGGAGCATGTGGGAGCCAACATGGGTATCCAGATCCCGCTGTTGGTTATTGACCGGAGAGTCGTGCCGGTCATGTCTGCGTGTCTCCCGAACCCGTAGGGTCTACACACTTAAGGTTCGGTGAGGCTAGGTTGTAGAGATATTAGTATGCGGTAACCCGAAAGTTGTTCAGAGTCCCGGATGAGATCCCGGACGTCACGAGGAGTTCCGGAATGGTCCGGAGGTAAAGATTTATATATGGGAAGTCTTGTTTTGGTCGCCGGAAAAGTTTCGCGCATTATCGGTATTGTACCGGGAGTGCCGAAAGGGGTCCGAGGGTCCACCAAGGGGTCCACAAGCCCCGGCGGGGCCACATGGGCTGTGGGGTGTGCGCCTTTGCCTATATGGGCCAAGGGAACCAACCCCAAGAGGCCCATGCGCCAAGAGATAAGGAAAGGGAGAGTCCTAAAGGGGGAAGGCACCTCCGAGGTGCCTTGGGGAGGATGGACTCCTCCCTGGCCGCACCCTTCCTTGAAGGAAGGGCCAAGGCTGCGCCCCCCCCCTCTCCCTTGGCCCTATATATAGTGGGGGGAGGGAGGGCAGCAAAACCTAAGCCCTGGCGCCTCCCTCTCCCTCCCGTGACACATCTCCCTCCTCCCGCAGCGCTTGGCGAAGCCCTGTTGGATTCCCGTTACTTCCACAACCACGCCGTCGTGCTGCTGGATCTCCATCAACCTCTCCTCCCCCCTTGCTGGATCAAGAAGGAGGAAACGTTGCTGCTCCGTACGTGTGTTGAACGCGGAGGTGCCGTCCGTTCGGCGCTAGGATCATCGGTGATTTGGATCACGACGAGTACGACTCCATCAACCCCGTTCTCTTGAACGCTTCCACTCGCGATCTACAAGGGTATGTAGATGCACTCCTTCCCTCTCGTTGCTAGTAAACTCCATAGATTGATCTTGGTGATGCGTAGAAAATTTTGAATTTCTGCTACGTTCCCCAACACTCTATATGTGGATCAGACCTGTTACTTTGCTCTGAATGTTGAACTTTCAGTTTGAACATATGGAATGGGCTGTTATTTTTTTAAATGGGTTGTATTTGTCCTCCACGGGTTTAGAGGCTGACTTGTGGTCCTACCAAGTTGACGCGTACACAACCAGGAGATGATTGTACGTGCAGAGGATGACAGCAGAGACCCGCCAAGGTCATGGCAGTACGCAAGCAAAGTGCCTCCTTATTTCAATCCAATAAAAAATGGCTCCTCGTAATGGATTTCTGACATCTGGGTCCCATGCCATTATCAACATAGTCAATAAACGAGAGACTTGCACAACGAGCGGCTGAAATCAGGGACCCAGCAGCTCGCCCAGTTTTTTTTGTTTTGGGTTAATTTGATAAATGCCACTCCAAATCTGGTGTTTCTAAGAAATGCCATTGCAATTTCCAAACTTTGAAAAATGCCATTTCATACCATCCCCAGTGTCATTTTTCAAAGTCTGGAGTGGCGTTTTTTAAAGTTTGCAAATTGCAGTGGCGTTTTCCAAAGTTTGCAAAAATTGCAGTGGCATTTTTCAAAGTATGGAAATTGCAGTGGCATTTTTATGAATCGCCATATTTGTTGTGGCATTTATCTAATTTTTTTTGAGACGGAAGCAGGGTGTCAACTGGGCTGTGCGGGGCACTCTGGCATGTCTAGACAGCCTTCTCTTTTATGTTTACCACAGGCCAGCCCAGTAGTTTTTTTTTTCTGAAAATGGCTAGCCCAGTTTTTTTGTGATTTGCCAAGTAAGTCGCTTTGTCAGGCCTATGGGGCTGCAAATCTTTCAAGACGAGGAGAGCTTCATTCGGCTGGACGAGAAAATGGCCTATCAGTAATGAGAAATGGGCTGTACATTTTTAAAACACATCAAACCGGCAGTTACTTTCAAATTTCTTTTTTTCATTTCAAGATTTTAAATTGCATTAATTTTTATGCGTGGACAATTTGTTGAATTTTATATTGATATACATTTATTTTTAAAATCAGTTTGAATGTGACTTGAAATTTCGGGATTAAAAACAGTTCGGACCGCACCGAAATATGCGACATTTCGTATAATTTTTTAACCGTGGCCACAATATGGGCTGTAATGCTAACAAAAAGAATATGGGCTCCAAAAGAAACCTTCAGAATTAGCAAATGGGCTGTAAATTATTAGAAATAATGGCAGATGGGCTGTATGCTGTTTTCCATAGATTTGAGGCTTTCCTAAAAAAAAGGTTGACGCACAAGCAGTGACTGTTGGATGGCCATCCAACGGCCGTCGTGCTTCTTCAATCTCTCCTCTTCCTGCTCCAGACGCTCAAAGAAGCGCCAGCGGGACTGCCTGCTCCCTCCTCCCCGCGGCCGGCTCTGCTGCCGCGCAGGCCTCACCGCCCCACCGTACTCCCATCGCTGGCCTAGCCATCCCTCTACTCACCCACAACTGTTGTTATTCTCTGGCGACGGCAGACGAACCAGTAAACCCTCGTACAGTCGTACTCCCCTCCGCGTGGGAAACAACTGTCGAGTCTTCCCTGCCTCCGTGTCGTTCCCTTCCTAGGCTTCGCCGTCGTCCACCGCCCTGGTGCTCTCGGCGCTGCCTGGTCAACGTGGTCAACGACCGACATGCATCTGAAGTGGACTGTACGTGGAGAGGCCGACAGCTGGGTCCACGGCCGCACGCAAGGAAATGCCTTCTTATTACGCGCAAAGTAATGATTCCTCCACCTGACATCAGGGACCCACCGAAAGGGCCTTTGTATTTCGCGAAAAAATGTTACCGCCGCTGACAGCTCGTACCCACCAGCTATATCTTCGCACGCAAGGAAGTGCCTCCTTATTACGCACAAAAAATGAATACTCCCCCTGCTAGCTGGGACCCACCATGGTGGGAGGCTGACTTGTGGGCCTACTAAGTTGACTGGGGCGGGGGCCTTTGTCAACTTTAGTCAATATGAACGATTCTAGCTCCAGTGACCGTACGATGTCCATCCAACGGCCGTAGTGCTTCTTCAACTTCTGGTCTTCTTGCTCCAGCCGCCCAAAGCAGCGCCGGTCGTGCCGCATGCTCCTGCCTCCCGTGGCTGGCTGTGCTGCCGCGGAGGCCTCACCGCCCCCTACTATTCCCACCGCTGGCCAGGCCCTGCGGCGACGGCAGCCTCACACCGCAGCCGAACCAGTGAACCCTCGTACTCCTCTCTGCGCGGGCTTCCACTGCCACGTCTTCCCCGGCTCCCCGCCGTCCCCTTGCTAGGCCTCGCCATCGTCCACCGCCCTGGTGCTCTCGGCGCGGCGTGGTCATCGTGGTCAAGGAACGACTTCCATCGGACATGGACTGTACGTGGAGAGGCTGACAGCTGGGTCCACGGCCGCATCAAGGAAGTGCCTCCTTATTACGCGGAAAATAATGATTCCTCCACCTGACAGCTGGGACCCATCGGATGGGCCACTGTATTTCGCGAAAAAAACGTTTCCCCCTGACTGCTGGGACCCACCAGCTACATCTTCGCACGCAAGGAAGTGCGTCCGGGCAAAAAAAAAACGATTCGGCCCCCCTGACTGCTGGGACCCACCAGCTACATCTTCGCAGGCAAGGAAGTGCCTGATAGTCGGGACCCACCTGGTCGAAGCGTACGTAGCATTGTCATTCTGGTCGCGAACGTGTACATACATATATACTGGTGGATGTAGAGGCGCGCACGTGTCGTAGTAGAGGCGCGCACGTAGCATGTACACGTACGTACAGCGGCCAGTGTGCAAGAAAGAAAATACGGCCACGTACGTACATACGGGCAAGGTCTCGAACGCCTACTCACGCATACGTACGGCCAGGGCTCGTGTACATGGCTGGGTCGGAACGGAGAAATAGCGTCGTCATCGTGTTCATGGGGAGCCAACCGGCTGGGTCGGAACGGAATCCGTCGTCATGTTCATCGGGAGGGCTTGGACGGAACAGCCGATGGAAACGAGGCCTGGCGTACCGCAGAACGAAGGAAACGGCCTTGTGTTCGACCGGCCACGTTTGAAACGGGATCCTGTTCATCGGGAGGGGTCTGGCGTACCGCAAAACGGACGAAACGGACCTCCTATGGTCGAAACGGGGGTCCTGTTGATCGGGAGGGGTGTGGCGTACCGCAAAACGGAGGAAACGGACTTGTGTTGGAGCGCTACGGTCGAAACAGGGGTCCTGTTCATCGGGAGTGGTGTGGCGTACCGCAAAACGGGACTCCACGGGATACTGTTCATCTCCACCGTCGACCCCCTCCAGCCTCCACGTTCTACTATTCATCCACCGTCGATCTCCTCCAGCCTCCACCTGCGACTGTTCATCCACGGGCTCCTGTTCATCCAGCCTCCACCACGCGCTACTCCACAGGCTACTGTTCAACCAGCCCTCTCCACGGGCTCGTGTTCAACCACCCCTCCACGGGCTACTGTTCATCCAGCCCTCCACCGTCTAATGTTCATTCTGCCCACCACGGGGTGGTCCTGTTCATCCTGCCTTCCACGGGGTCCTCTTCATCCAGCCCCAACCGGCTCGATCGATTGGGGTCCTGTTCATCCAGAGGCAACACCATGGGGTCCTGTTCATCCACCCCCACCGGGAACTGTTCATCCAAACCCCCCCAGCAACGCTCACTGTTCATCCAGAGGCAGCATCGATCGGCTTCAGTTAGCAGCAGTAGCGAAGGAATCGCTCGATCGGGTTTAGTTAATAGCCATCGATCGATCGCTCGGGTTCAGTAACGCGTAGCCTGCAGTGCAATCGCTCGGGTTCAGTTAGAGACCAACGCCTCGCTCGGGTTCAGTTAGAGCCAATGCCTCGCACACACGCGCGTACGTGTACGAGAGAAACGCGCATCGCTCGGCCCCCGGCCTCCCACCGTAACCGGGAACTCCCCGAAATTTTCCTCGCCCTCGCTTCTACCATGGTTTTTTCCGTCATGGACGGCCCAAAGAATGTCATGCAGCTGCGTCTCAGTCCGCCCAGGACGAAAAGCCCATTTTCTGTCATGATTTTTTGTCATAGAAGTTGGAGCCCACCACATCTATGATGATACTGGGTTTTGTCACAATTATCGTCATAGAAGTGTCATATGTATGACAGAAAAAAAATCGTTCGGCCCAAAATGTCACGGATGTGTCTTTTTTTGTAGTGGAAGTTCATTCTACATTGTTGGGAAAGATCCGTGAAGCTCAGAAGGATGACAAAGAGATTGCTGAGGTAAAAGAGAGGATGAGCAAAGGAAAGGCCAAAGGTTTTCGCAAGGATGAGCACGACACCTTATGGTTTGAGGACCGTGTATATGTGCCCAATAATGCAAAGATCAGGAAGTTAATACTTCAGGAGGCTCATGACTCACCATACTCGATTCGCCCTGGAAACACCAAGATGTATTTGGATTTGAAGGAGCGTTTCTGGTGGACTGGTATGAAGAAGGATATTGCGGAGTATGTAGTCGTAGGTGATGTATGCCAGGGAGTAAAGGTAGAGCATCAGAAGCCAGCCGGGTTACTACAACCTATGCCGATACCCGAATGGAAATGGGATAAGCTTGGCATGGATTTCATTACCGAATTTCCCAGAACCCGATCGGGATATGATTCTATCTGGGTAGTAGTTGATTCGCTTGACCAAAGTGGCTCACTTTATCCCAGTGAAAACCACCTATACAAGTGCGAAGTTGGCCAAGATATATATGACCAGGATCGTATGTCTGCATGGAGTTCCGAGGACCATCGTGTCAGATAGAGGAACACAGTTTACCTCAAAGTTTTGGAATCAGCTGCACCAGACTTTGGGTATTAGGCTAGAGTTCAGTACAGCCTTTCATCTGCAGACAGATGGATAGACCGAGAGAGTCAATCAGATTCTGGAGGACATGTTGAGAGCGTGTGGACTAGATTATGGATCTAGTAGGGATGATAATCTGCCTTACACGGAGTTCGCATACAACAACAGTTACCAAGCCAGTTTGAAGATGGCCCCTTTTGAAGCTTTGTATGGGAGAAGGAGCCAGACACCGTTGATGTGGGAAGAAGTTGGAGACCGTCAGTTGTTTGGACCAAATGTGATCAAGGAGTCAGAAGAGAATGTTAAGTTGATTCGAGATAGACTGAAGGTAGCTCAGTCCAGGTAGAAGAGTTATGCAGACTAAAAAACGCAGAGGTAGTCTACGAAATTGGAGACAGAGCATGTCTTCGTGTGTCCCCTCTGCGAGGAGTTAAACGATTTGGAGTTAAGGGAAAGTTAGCCCCGAGATTTGTAGGACCATACCAAGTTTTGGAGCATATGGGAGAAGTGGCCAACAAGTTGGAGTCACCCGAAGGACTGTCAGGAGTTCATGATGTGTTTCACGTTTCCCAGTTGAAGAAGTGCCATGCAGAGATGGCCAATATTCCCCTGTCAGGACGCTTGACCCTGGAAAGGATAATGATGTTCCACGAAGTGGAGTATGGACTTCATAAGTATAAGTTTTTATCTCGGTGTGTGGGATATTCCACAAGGATGAAGAGATGAATTACTCACTACAGGAAACAGCTACTTTGCCGTCTGCCATGGCGGACGGCAAAGGCTCGAAAGGCGGACGGCAAAGACCTTTGCCGTCAGCCGCGGACGGCAAAAGGCTCCGGCAAAGAAGGCTACGGTAAACAGCTGCTTTGCCGTCTGCTTCCTGGCGGCGGACGGCAAAG
>NC_057814.1:178652952-178661150 GCF_018294505.1 Triticum aestivum
CGTCCGCCTTATGATGTCATCTACACGTCACTAGATGGCAGGTTCTTTGCCGTCTGCCACTGTAGGCAAACTGACCAGGTTCTTTGCCGTCTGCCACGGACGGCAAAGTCTTTGCCGTCTGCCACTGTAGGCAAACTGACCAAATGGGTCAGCTCCCAGGAAGCACAGTTGGCTGCCACGTGGCTTCTTTGCCGTCCGCGGCAGACGGCAAAGAGCTGTTTGCCGTCGGTGGCAGACGGCAAAGAGCCTGCATATTGTCTGTTTTTTCTGTTTTTTGTTAAATCCCACAATTTGCACAGAAAATATATATGACATATAGATATATTTCACAGGCATTCATCACAGAAACAAGTTCATACATCATTTCATACATAAACAAGGTCCATCCATCATTTCATACATAAACAAGTTCCATCCATCATTTCATACATAAAGAAGTTCCATCCATACATAAAGTAGCACTCCATAGCTAAGGTGACTAGAATGAGAAGACAAGAATGAGAAGACAAGAAGAAGAAGAGTAGAACAAGCACTCCATCCAGCACATAATGAAATCTGCAAAATGGCAAAATAAGAAAGTTAGAAATGGATCGTTTTTGAGGTAACTAAGGTGAAATGGATCATTTTTTGGGTAACTAAGGTGAAATGGATCTTTTTTAGCTCACTTAGGTCAAATGGATCGTTTTTGAGCTAACTTAGTTGAAATGGATCGGTTTTGAGCTAACTTTGTTGAAATGGATCATTTTTGAGCTAATTTAGTTGAAATGGATCATTTTCAGCTAACTTAGGTGAAATGGATCATTTAAGAGCTAATTTAGGTGAAATGGATCGTTTTTTAGCTCACTTAGATCAAATGGATCGTTTATGAGCGAAATTAGTTGAAATGGATCGTTTATGAGATAACCTAGGTAAGATGGGTCATTTTGGAGTTAACGTAGGTGAAATGGGCCATTTTAAAGCTAACGTAGGTAAAATGGATCATTTAGGAGCTAATCTAGGTAAAATGGGTCATTTTTGAGCTAACTTGGATGAACTTCATCATTTATAAGCTAACCTAGGTAAAATGGGTCATTTTGGAGGAAAATAAGCTAACTCTAGGTCATTATGGTAAGCATATTGGAGGAAATAAAGCTAAGTCTAGGTCTTTATGCATTTGTTAAGCAAAACACTAGAGAAACTTACCGTGATCAGGGAGATGTAGGAGCGGGGTGGCTAGTGCCGCTACCTGGAGAAGGATCGTGCGATGCGTTTCTGGAGTTAAGCTGCAACAAAGATCATTTCCAATGTCTCGTTAGCATTACGACACTCAAATGTTAAGACTACCAACTAATGTCCATTCAAACTAAACTCACCGTGCTCCCAGGAGCAATCACTGGCATCGGCGGAGCGGGCTGACCGGACTTCTCGCACACAGACTGCACATTTGGTTTTCAGAACAGAGTCATACTAGTTAGTAATGAGACTCAAATGTTAAGACTAGCAAGTAATCTGCAGAAGAAACTTACCACAAGGAGCTCGTACATGGCCCTTGCCTGCATGTCATTCCGTGCCCTCTCCTCCTCCATCATCTTTCTCGTCCTCTCCTCCATCTCCCGCTGCCTCTCCGCCGCCTCCGCCAGAAGTTTCTCCGTTCTATCTCTCTCAGTCTGTATAGCAGCCTGCAACACCACTCACATGACCATTTGTAATCATTGATGGAAGCGCACACAATGTAATGGAGAAAGATAGCTGAGTACGTATCACTAACCTTGATGGTGAGTTGCACTGGCCGTTCACGAGGCCTTATCTCAGGAGCGGAGCTCGACTGGCGCGCCTTGATCTCCGGGAGAGTGCTAGGACAACGGATAAGTCCATCTCCAATGGCTATGGAGCCATGGGACCTCCCGCCACCAGATATCATCACCAGCTCTGGATCAATGGGACCCTGGCTCGGGTTAAAGTCCTCCCCTTTCCTCGCCTTCCCCTCATCTCTATATCTCACGAGCTTGTTGTGGGAGGAGATGTTGGTGAAGTTGTTTGCATCATCGAGGTCAGACTGAGAGAAAGCCTTGACTTTCTTGTAAGAGCCAGTGTGGGCCATGGCATACAGGTCGTACACCTCTGGCACCTTATCCGCCTTATTGTGGCGTGCCTGAAAGAGAGAAACAATGAAAATTAGTAACTAAAGGGCTCAAGCTAGCATGATGAATGAATTGCATGAATCATGAAGCAAACCACATACCCAGTTGCGCCCGAACTGATATAAGTTGGAGCTGCCTTGATGGTGTGGCACACCTTCCATTTGGGCACGTTTGTCCTTGGCCTGGTTGTGGAGGGCTAGCCATTCTTGTGAGCACCACTCATCGACCAACACCTCCCAACAATCCATCCGATCCGCACACCATCTCGGAGGCGCCTAAGTTAGCAAATAGAAACTTGAGCGCTACAGCTAAGAATTACTAAATGAAGGAACTTAAGTAGAAGGCCTTAAGAATTACCTTCATGTACTGCTGCTTACTCAGGAACTTATCGCGGCACGCCGGCTTGGTCTTCTTGATACCACACAAGGCGTAGTAGTCTCGAACAGCCTGCACCCGAGCCTCGTGCCGTAAGTTCTGGAGTAGGCGCTTGCAGACGTTCTGGATAACATTTGCGCACTCCTCCTCGTATCCCTCCTCACACCTGTAGAATGTCTGCAATCAAATGAGACAATATTGATTAGTACAATTAATAACTAGCTAGTTGAAGATTTTGAAATGTGTAAAGGAGAAATTACCCAGAACGTCCTGATCACCATGTCTGCCCTCGTGTCGCACACGACACCGTCGATAATGACATCCGGCAGGGCCGGGGCAGCCACGTAGTGCTCCCAGCTCAACCCAAGCTCTGGAAGCCGACCCTCACCAGGCAACGTGACAAACCCCAGGAAGTTTTGCCGGCAAAGAACTCCAAGGACGGAGTTGGGCCGGCGGACACTATGATGGTGGTCCCAACCCCTGCAGCATGACAAGGCCAACGCATTAGTTATTTGAAGAAACGTGAATGCAGAAGGTACAAAAATATTAAATGCACTTACGTACCTCTCCCCATCAGGGAAGATCAACCACCTCTGCTCGCGGGTCGCCGGCACGGACGGGAGCCGTGTAGCACCATGCTGGTAGACGGTGCCACCCTCCTCCTCAAGATCAGTCGGCTCCCCACCATCATCAGCATGGCCACTCGGCTCCTCGGGCTGATCCAGCCAGGTACCCCATCCGGACGTGTGCTCCTCCGGGGTCTCGTGGGCCGAACTCTCGTGGGCCGAAGGCCAGTCGACCCGAGGCTCGTGGGCCCAAGACCCGTGGACCGGAGGCTCGTGGACCGGAGTCCCTGTAGCCTCCTCCTCGGACGAGTCCACCCTAGCAGTCACGTGCTCGGGTGAAACAGCTGGGGGTGGCGGCGAGGAAGGCTCCCTAGCAGTCACCCTACCTCCTCTCCCGCGACCACGTGCCCCACCTCCTCTCTTCCTACCTCGTCCCCTGCTGGGCACCGCGGTGGACGAAGAAGGGCCCGGCGGTGTGGACATACTGTCCAGCAACGCTCGGCGAAGAGGTACGTCTGGAATCGAAGACCTCAGACCACGCGGCGAGGAAGAAGGGGCCTTGGCGCGCTCCCGACCAGCGCCCACCATCTTTCAACACCTGCCATGACAAACAGTAAACGAAATTAGTACAACATAAAAAAAAGACCGACATGAATAATAATATGTGTATCACTTAAGTGTATCATCATCAAGTACAACATTAAAAAATTTAATACCTGACACTACTAATAATCTCGATCAGTATCATCAATAAATGCATAATCATCATCATCACTATAATCAATGACGGGCTCATAGGGTTCAGTGGCATCAACATGTGCAAGGCCACCTTGACGTAATCGGTCAAGCAATGACAGGTCATCCGCAGCAGTAACCTCTTCTTGTTCCGGCTCTTCTTGTTCCTCCTCTGGGGTGATGTCGGATTCACTGTCGCTGTCTACTTCAATGTTTTGGGGTGAAGTATAGCGGTTCTTGAAACGCTTTTTGGAAAGACGTGTCTCTTGGAAGAATTCTCCTTCATATGTGTCTGGGTTAATGTGAGGTTCATAATCGTCTTCCTTTGGGGGAGATAGTCTAGCACGTGGCGGCACTTCATAAACGACATCCCAACCTTTCAGATTTGGATTAGTTTGGCAGGCCCACGGTAGATAGAATACTTGGGTCGCCTGTTGAGCCGTAATATAGACATCAGGAACATCTAAATGGGTGCTTTGGTTGATTTCAACTAGCCCTATATGTTCATGAGTTCTTCTAGTCTCCTTCGGCTGAAACCAATAACATTTGAAGACTACGACATTCGGTGGGTTTTCACCATAGAATAGAAGTTCATAAATTGCTTCAACTCTCCCATAATACTCGGTACCTCCTTCGCCGATAGCAGATACACAACAATTTGTAGACTTTTGGTCGGCCATAGATAGCTCTTTGCCATAGGTACGAAAGCGATACCCGTTGATGTCGTATTTGTCAAATGAACGGACCTTATAGTCAAAACCATTAGCGACTTGTCTCAATTCGGCGTCCATAGACTCTGAAAGGATTGTTGCATTACGCACAAATTAGCGAATGAAACCGGGATAGCCGCCTACAAATTAGCCTACAAGTCTAATAGAAATTACCGTTTGTTTGAACCAAGAGATGAAACCGGGATAGCCGCCACCTTGCTTTGCGAGAAGCTCATACTCTTCGACAGAATCCTTTTGGATCACCGCTCCATACGAGAATAAGGCGACATATCGACTGTATGAAATATCCAGGAATAAGAGCAGTTCAAAGGAAATAGAAGTTGCAAAACTATGTACCGAGAACTTACTCGATGTACGGCCGCACTTCTATCAGGTTGTTGAAGATATACAACGAAATGGTCCGCCATTGTTCGTTATCCAAAGATACTGGATTTGAAACACTGGCTGGTGCGAGATTCCCTTTGAATAGGCTGAGGTTGGATCCACCCTTTTTAGGGTCGTCAGCATTGTACCGAGGCTTCGGATTATGCAAATGACGATTTTTGGCTTCGTAGTGTGCTGTCACGAAGTTTGCCGCCTCCTCAGTGATGAATGCCTCAGCCATCGATGCTTCAATTCTATGTTTATTTTTACATTTTTGTCGAAGCGTCTTCTGCATCCTCTCAGTTGGGTAGCACCAACGATTTTGCACGGGCCCCCCCAATCTTGCCTCGGTCGGGAGATGCAAAATCAAATGTTGCATTGGATTAAAGAAGCCCGGTGGAAAGATCTTCTCTAACTTGCAGATCAACTCCGGCGCCAACTCTTCCATTTCTACTAGCACGCTAGGCGATAGTTCTTTCGCACAAAGAACACGGAAGAAATAGCTGAGTTCTGCCAGTACTAGCCATTCATCCTCAGGGATGAAGCCACGCAACATCACCGGCATTACCCGCTCAATCCATATGTGCCAATCATGACTCTTGAGACCAAATATCTTCAATTTATCAAGACTGGCTCCCCTCTGTAGATTCGCTGCATACCCATCGGAGAACATCAACTGCATTTTCACCCACAAGATAATTTCCCTCATAGCCGGCCTTCCAAGATTGAACCATGCCATTGGCTTCGTCCAGTTCTGCTTTCCTTTCGGTTCTTTCATGTTTTGTAACGGCCTGTCACATAGCGCCTCCAGATCGACTCTAGACTTCCCATCTATGCCGAACAATGTACCAAAAAGTGCCTCGGCGATATTCTTCTCAGTGTGCATCACGTCGATGTTGTGTGGGCAAAGGAGGTCTTTCAAGTAAGGCAGATCCCATAAGCATGTTTTGTGAGTCCAGGCGTGCTTAGAATTATACCCCTTGAAGTACCCTGGACGCTCGGGATCTGGCTCGAGAGCGTTTAACTGATCCAGGGTCTGTTGGCCTGTCAATGCATGTGGTGCAGAGTTTTTGACAACTCTACCTCTGATGAAGTTCTTCTTGTCTTTCCTGAACTTATGGCGAGGATTCAGGAACTCTCTATGCATGTCGAAGCAAGAAAACTTGCGACCGGCCTGAAGCCAACGAAACTCAAGAGCTCCCTTGCATGTGGGGCACGGGAATCTTCCATGCACACACCAGCCAACGAATAGCGCATACGCCGGCAAGTCATGCGTCGAGTACATGTACCAGACACGCATTATGAAGTTCCGTTTGCTATAGGCATCGTATGTCTTGAACCCATTATCCCAGGCTTCTTGCAATTCGTCCTTAAGCGGTTGCATGTACACATTCATATTTTTCCCCGGATAGTTGGGCCCTGGAATTATCAACGTCAGGAAAATGTTCTTTCTTTGCATAATCTGTCCGGGGGAGATTGAGTGGAAAGACAAATACGAGCCAACAACTGTATTGGGCTGCCGTCATACCAAACACACTGAACCCATCCGTGCTGATGCCGACTCGAGGATGCCTCGGATCTGCCGCTTTGTCACCATGTAATTCATCAAACTTTTTCCACGCAACACCATCCGATGTGTGTACAATCATCAGATTCCCATCTGCATCTAGTTCGGTTCTTTTGCCCGTTTTGTGCCATGTCATCTGTCTGGCCGTCTCTTCGACCATGAAAAGACGTTGAAGTCTTGGTACGATTGGCATATATCGAAGAACACTAACGGGGATTTTGGTCTGTGTCTTCTCACCCATACCGTTGTCTACCACAACATACCTGGAAGACTTGCAAATGGGACAACAGTTCAAGTCCGCATAGTCAAGCCTAAACAAGACACATCCTTTCTCACAGGCATGTATCTTATCATAGGGCATCTTCAGTGCATGGAGGATTTTGTCCGACTGGTACAGGTTTGCAGGCATTACATGGCCTTTGGGTAGAAAGCGTCCAAATACTGTCATCATTGCATCGTAGCATTCTCTGCCCAAGTTGAACTGAGCCTTCAGAGCCATTACTTGTGAGATGGCATCCAACTGACAAAGCTCAGTGTGCTCATGGAGCGGACGTTTTGAAGACTCCAACATTTCATTGAAGGCCTTTGCAGATTCCTCCATCTCCTCGTCCGAATCCCGAGCATCATCAAAGTCTTGCACCATGTTTTCCATACCGGTACCATGCTCGTCGGTGCGACGACGATCCACCTCAGCTCGGTCACGTTGGGCAGACTCACCATGAAATGTCCACACCGTATAATCGGGCGTAAAACCACTCTTCTGCAGGTGTTTGCCCATTTCAGCCTATGTCCTCTTTTCCCAATTGCCGCACCGTAAACAGGGGCACCAGGTTTTCCTCTGGCCATTTGCAAATGCGGCTCGCACAAACCCCTTGGTTTTTGTGAACCATTCAGTGCTCCATTTGTTCTGACCAGTGTGACCGGTGTACATCCACGCACGATCACTCATCTTGACTTTCAGAGCTACTAGACACACAACAAATATATATATATAATTCACCATGTATGTATTCATCAGTTGATCTACTTTGTCAATTTTATTACGTCCATGCAACCTACACTCTAATAGGTAATGATAGGTCCTAATCCCACCCGAGTATGTTTAGATTGGGTTCATTTTCCCATGCTATGCCCCGGATCCTACGCAAAATTTCGGCAGCACCTCCCCGCTGTTGTCCTGATACACGTCTCTGCAATAAACAGAGAGGATGTGTACCCGGAGAACAACAGGGGAGGCACTGACGAAATTTATGCGTCGGATCCGGAGCAAAGCATATTGGAAAACGAACCCAATCTAAACATACTCGGGCTGTCCATGGATAGCGTTGGACAATTCGAAAGAATCAAGGTTATAAATATGCAAATGCATGCATATTTATAACTATGACGCTTTCGAACGGGAGACACATATTGGTTACGCATACTGATGATTCAAGACACATATATATCTAGCTATCAAGTTTCATCGGAATAGATCAAATAATTAATGGGGGAGGAGGACATGTCATTTGTGCTCACCCACGAACGAAGGGGCAGAGCTCGTCAAACGCACGGCGAGGTCGTCGAACACCAAACCTCGCAGCGATGAAACAACTGCACATTTAAAACTACCCGATCAACACAATTATATATGATGTTTTTCATAACAAAATCGAAAGATATATGACCTAACTAATAATTCACAAATATATGACCCCGTCGGCTTCTGGAAGGCCAAAGAACACCTTTTCAGGGTCGGGGT